>NW_019174153.1:0-14392 GCF_001642475.1 Fonsecaea monophora | reverse complement strand
CCTCCTGGTTTGCTGTTAGAAAGTAAGCAGATTGCATTGAGATGACTGATAGACAGATGCTCACCTCCTAGAAAGAATGGGACCGAGTATCGGTCCCGCCTTGAGTGGTTGAGTACTCGGTGCATGGTGGACACAAAAAGCCCATTGGTGAGCATGGCCATGGAATCCCCGATATTGACCACAAATGTACCCGGAATGGGTTTCGCTTGGATCCACTGTCCGGTATTGGACAGGACCTCGAGGGAGGGGATATTATCCTGTAAGAGGATCGTCAAGAGCTCGTAGTCTGTGTGAGGACGAATCGACGATGGCTCTTCTGATCCAGCAAGTACCCCAGGGTAATGTGCCATCTTGAGAATAGAGTAAGGTTTAGTAGCCAGGTGGTCGAATGAATTCTCCTCCAAATTGAGACCGAGGGCAAACATTCGCAGCAAAGCTCGACTCAATACGAGGACACGAGACATGTATTCCTTGACGTTCTTCTCGTAGCCAGGAAGACGCTCCTCCGACGGCCACCAGTTGCCACCGTTGTTCTTTGGATTAACAGCATCGGGGTCAACGGTGGGTTCGTAGCCATAGTTGATACCTTCGTTCAATTCTAGAAAATGTCAGGAATGCTCAGTCTTAGGGAGTCGTGGGACGTACTTGCGCCTGCAGGTAGACTAGGGTCAAGATTGATTGGGTAATAGCCATAGTAATGCTCATGCTTTTCTGTGTCATATTGCATTTTTTCTTCAAGACTCAGTTCATGGAAGAAGCGTTTGCATTCTGAGAAGATGGTTTCGACCACTGTGTCCGGAACACCATGGTTACTGACATAGAAAAAACCCACATTGGCTGCGGCATGGCATATCTGTTGTGCAACAGCCCTTCGACGTTCTTGATCAGGATGGTCTATATCACCAATATCAATGACGGGAAGGCTGAAGGTGGCTTCGGTGCTGGTTGGAGAGAGCACCTTTCGCCATCCTAGCCCGGTTCTGACTTCCTGGTAGCCGTTGGGGGCAGTTCTGATAATGTCCGTCATCGAGGGAATAGTATACAATATCGGCGTCCATCAACAACCTGCGAAGTCAACCTCTTCATTTATCTAACATGTCGTGCATGTCTTCCCTCGACCCGGACAAGTCCGCGAAATGAAATATAGAACAAGTGAGGCCCAGAATGCCATGTTATCGTATTGTGTGCACATGTCCGTGGTTGGAAACTTTGGCTTCTTTCAATCATGACGATATGATCATGAATGGCCCGAGGTTTCAGGTGATACCGAGTCGACTGTACCAAGCAGTGTCTTGCCGCGAGCATTTTGTCATACGCCAGGTCTGATCTGTACGATTTAACTCTCGATGGGCCGTGGTGGCACAACTGGAACGTTGAGGCCAGGCTGCGGATTTCATCCTCCACCAACTCGAGGTAATAGCAGGTACTGTGGCTTTTTGGGTTGGTGGCGCCCGTCATTAGCATAGCTGGTGCATGATAAGTGCACAGCGCAGCATGCTTGGGCAAATTGAGACGAAACCGAGGGGAGGACTGGAAGGCGTCGAATATGCCAATGGCTCAGAGACCACAGGCTACCATCGGTGCAAGCTGGGGAGCCTAATTAATGGTACTGGGGGTCATTTGGGCATCATTAGCCACGAAATCAAGCACTTGGGGCAGCACCAGCACCAATTATTAGGCCCGCACCACTGGAGATTCTTTTTACAAGTGTCTCCTCCCAGTAAACTCTTGTTTTCCGTCGCGAACCTCCTACAAGTCTCTATCACAACAATAACCGCGGTCAACACACAACTCGCTTCAACTCGGTTCCTCTAACAGTAGAATACATCGATCGATTGGCGAAGGATGCATACCATCTTCCCTCCCAAGTGCATGAAACACCGGGGTTGTTGACGAGAACGCAGGTCCACGTGCATCGTGTCCCTCGAACCTGCCCATTGTTTTGCGACGCGCTGCACAAAAGGGGGATGCACTGGTCAATAATGGTCAAGGCAGCTATGAGTGACGATTACGATGGCTTCGCCCTCTTAGTCAATCGAACAACTACCCATCCTCCTCCTGTCCTCGGTACCTCCTCTCCCAGCCCCAGATCCATTCCTGTGGATTCTCTTCCAAGCCTACCGTCGTTTGTGGACAAAGTGAAACTCGACTTCAAACAGGGCTTAAGGGTGTTACGATTGGTGCTTCAGATGAGCGAGCCGCAGCCAATCGCCAGGCCGATCCCCGCATGCCCCTTGACCGCTGGAACAAGCTGCGACACTCGACGAGGCTGAACCCCTTCACTACCGTCTCAGCCTTGCCCTTCGCTGTTTGATCCGCAATGTCTTCTTCTGTTGATGTGCTTGTCGATTGGAGTGAGGTTACATTTTCCACCAGCACTTCATTGGAAATTATCTCGTGTCCATCCAGCCTCATGACATCTGGATTGATCTCCAGCTGGAATCTATTTGCTAACAGAAAAGGGGTTTCTAAGGTAGGTTGCATTTTTGATGCCTGAGTGCACGATTTATTCAAATACACGGTGTATCTCACAGCTTCTCATTATTTTATTCCATCAACCAAGTTCTATTCTCTCCTTCTTTCTGTTCTATCTGTTCATCTTTTGTGACAACATTTCACATTCATTCTATCTACACAACTGCCGGTTCAGTTCAGCGACATATACTCAAAATGATTTCAAACACTCCTTCAAGATCTTCCTCACTTGTATTTCTATTCCTCAACTGTAAGTATATTTCCAACCGCTTCCCTCGATGGCGACACGCGCTGACACTGGACACACAGTGGCTCTGCTGGTTCTCGGTCAAGGTACTCAATTCATCACTGGTCCCTGTACGAGCGATGCCGACTGCGCCTCCAGCTGCTGTGGCTTCAACAGCGGCCTGTGCGCCGGTCCTGTCATAGCCCAGACGCGTGATGGAGGATGTGGCTTTGGTGACGCGCAACCCAATGACATCGCAGCCCAAGCCTTCTTCAGCTCACAAGCGGCCGCAGCTGGTGCGACGTCTCCTGCAACCGCCGCACCTGCCCCTGCGGCTGCCACTTCCTCTCCCCCCTCGTCGGGATCTGGCAACGGTAACGTGGGCACTGGAACGCAATTCATCACCGGCGCCTGTACCAGTGACGCAGATTGTGCCTCAGGATGTTGCGGCTTCAACAGTGGAAAGTGCGCTGGTGCCATTGTCGCCCAGGAAAGAGATGGCGGATGTGGATTCGGCGACGCTCAGCCAAATGATAACGCTGCACAACTACTTCGTGGAGGACAACCCACCTCGGCTGCTACCTCTGCGCCGGCTCCGGCGAACACTGCATCCACTGCCAACACTGGTACTGGCACAACCAGTGGCTCCAACCCCCCGATCGATAGCAGCATCCCGGGCTCTCAAAACGTGGGCAAAGACGACGCTTCGCAATTCATCACAGGGCAATGTTTCAGTGATGCAGACTGCGCTTCGGGATGCTGTGGGTTCAACACTGGAAAGTGCGCAGGGGCAATCATCGCACAAACTCGAGACGGAGGATGTGGATTTGGAGATGGGCAGCCAAATGACAATGCGGCCCAGGCATTGCAAGGTGGAGCGAAGAAGAGGAGAGGCATTGCGGCGGTGAGGGAGTACATGGCATAATCTGCCGAAACTTTACGACGATGATGATGTGCATATCCCCCACGCAGGTAGTGGCAACAGGCAAAGCATTTTCAGGATGGAACCAAAAAGAATTGGGTGCATATAAGGTATAAGGCCAGCAGAACCTTCCGAGGGTTGGGATGTCTGAGGTCCTTCTTACATTTTGTCTTTGGCGGAGAACAATACCCTTTTCAGAATTCAAGCGGCTATAATAGCAAGATGCTTTCGATTCGTTCATGGACAACGCACCACTTTCTTCTTCTCTAGGGCACACTGGTCCGGTGTCCCGTTCCAGAGCAATAGTACTAGAGGCAGCGTTCTCATGCCCGGACTTTGACCGTGCTGCGCCTACCTCGTCCCCAAGGATTACCATGTCGATATCCGATAGGGATAAGTCTTTGCGCGAGGCTGCGTCAGTGGCCAGGGTCCCATCATATAAATCCATTGGTTCGTGACATGTCCTTATTGGGATTGTAGAAGAGCGGGAGGACAACAACGGAATCGGAATGACCACGCAGCCACGCCAATGACTGAGGACACCCTTGCACCTGGACACGCTAGCCCCTGGAACATGGGGTAATATCCAACCCCGTAAAGATATCCTCACCAAGAGACTTCGCATGTTCCGTTACTAAGCCAGAATGCTGTCTCCTCTGGTCCCCTCACGCGTGCAACGACATCGTCTGAAATCGAGACAGTCATGTGTTTTGTTGTAGTTCGGCGCAGAGAATGGGAGCGAAAATCTAAAGGACGATAAAGTCGAGGCGATGCGAATTGCGGTTGTGCAGAACCCACGGGATGGGACTTTATCAGCGCGGTCAAGCAATGCTCATATACCATGCTCGAGCTCCTACTCCTAGGCGGCTGTGATATTAATGCGTGGGTCAGAGATGATTGGACTCCTCCTCTGGCGTGAGTAAAGGTCTACATTGCTGTTCTTACGATACCTTGACACAATACAGCGACGCCTCATTCGACCCGGAGCTTGTTGGGTGGCTCGTTGAACACGGTGCGGATCCGAATGCTCAATGCAGATACGACATCACAGCATTGTCGATCGCAGCTGGATCGGCCTCGAGAGAAGTCATCGAATTGTAGTTCGAGCTGGGCGCCTCCGTGAGGCATGGCCAATCGCTACACTGCGCCGTCAGAGCCAGACGTGGGGACGATTTCGTGGAGCTCCTCTTGAGCAAAGGTGGCTCACCGAACGCACTCATGTTTCACGACCACCCAGTGTCGTTCTGCCAGTTCGAATGCCTCGGTCTGGGAACATCATTACACGAGGCTGTCCTCCACCGCCACGACAGGCTGGTACGGCTCCTTCTGAATCACGGCGCGAATCCGCAGATCAGGGACAGTCTGGGAGGATTGCCACAGGTCAAAAGACTCCTTTTCAGCACTGCCCTCTGAATCGCCGAACCTCGTACGCGTCAACAACGCTTCGCGACCCAATTGCTCAAACTATGTCCTGTGTTCTACCTCTTCAAAATCAGAAGGACACAGGACACAGGAGTTTGCCGCCCAAAAATCCGCCCCAATATGGAGTGTCGCCTACTTCTTCGCAGTTCTTCCCCCTGTTCGTCATGAGCACTCGAAGAAACGCCACTGTACTCTCACTAATTGTGAATGCCGGAGTCAACCAGCCGTCGCGATCTCGTATGATGAAAGCCACTGGCAGCGATGATGATGCTTCCCGCCTTGGGCCTTTTGCGATGCGAGGTCCAAGTCCAGTACAAACCTCGACATACTCCCCGTTATGAGTCCAGATGGAACGGTCAGTCTTGGAACAGGACGAGGTGGAGAATGGAACAGATCATGGCAAGTGAGCTCTGTTGGAACCTTCAGTAATCAGCCGACTTTCTTCTGTTATATTCATCTGCCTATGGGGACCCAGGATACACAGGGGGGATAACATTATAAAGTCCGGACCACGGGAAGCAACCAGACTGATTGTCAGAGAGACATATGATAGGGATAAAAGGGATAGGTGGACAGGAGGAATAGTATGCGGTCATTTTTTATGACCGTGGAACGATAGCTGACTAATTAAGAGATCAATAGTCCAACTGGGTGCCATCCACCCACCATCAAGGGCCAAGACTACTAGATTCCCCGACAACCCTGTGTCAAGCGGCGTCTTCTCGTCCAATACGTAGAGACGAGGGAGCTACTACTGATTGATAGGATACTCTGTCACTAATTGTAGTACCATCATTTACTAGGACGCGCGGTCAACCATAGGGCGTAGTGCCCGCCGTATGTTATGTATACCTCATTGAGTAGTGTAGATTCGGGTACGGCGGCGAGGGCGGGCGATTGAACCGCACGTGCTGCCAAGCAAGACTCTTTTTCTCCCGGTGATAAAGACCACGTTCGGCCGTTATCGTGTTAGCTCCGACTAGACGGGTGGCCCATTGGCGGCGCTCTGAACTGTGGTCCTGGGATGGAGAAAAGCTGGAGATAATGGACATTTGCGACGACGACCGACCGACCGACCAACGTGGTCAATACCCTGGGTGTGCCAGAAGAGGGAGTCGTGCAAAGGAAAACCTGGAGCCAGCTCTTCGTTCTTTGTCTCAAACCTGAACCTGAACCCTGAGCCGTCGGGGTATAAAAGGTAGCCAAACCTGCTCGTCAGAACCTATTCAGTCTTTTTTGTTTAAACATTCGACCAAAGTCCCCAGAGAATCAAATCATTTCTTTCGACAGACAGTTCATAAGAATGGAGTATCAAAACCTCGGTAAGAGCGGACTCAAGGTCTCCAAGGTCATCCTGTGAGTACTCACAACCCAGAACCATCCAGAGACTGGAGGAGGCGATGCTAATCCGGGAATGGAACAGGGGGGCCATGTCCTACGGCACGCCAGAGTGGCAAGGTTGGGTCCTGAATGAAGAAGACTCGTTGCCCCTGCTGGAATATGCGTACAAGGTCGGCATCCGGACCTGGGACACCGCCGACGTGTACAGCCACGGTCGATCCGAGCAGATCATCGGCAAGGCGATCAAGCAATACAATATCCCCCGCGAGCGCCTGGTGATTCTGAGCAAGTGCTACTTCGGCGTGACTCCGGACACCCCTGGCAGTGGAATCGCTGCCAGCTCGGTCAACGACGGCGACATGCTGAACCAGACGGGTCTCAGCCGCAAACACATCCTCGATGCAGTGGATAAGAGTGTCGCGCGGCTGGGCACCTACATCGACGTCCTCCAGATCCATCGTCTCGACCGGTCGGTCCCTCGCGAGGAGATCATGAGGGCGCTCAATGATGTGGTCGAGTCCGGCAAGGTCCGCTACATCGGTGCCTCTAGTATGGCGGCGTGGGAGTTTCAAGAACTGCAGAATGTCGCCGAGAAGCACGGGTGGCACAAGTTCATCTCGATGCAGAACTACTACAATCTGATCTATCGGGAAGAAGAAAACGAGATGATCCCTTACTGCAACCACACGGGCGTCGGTCTTGTGCCGTGGTCGCCCGTCGCACGCGGAGCCTTGGCCCGTCCTTATAAAACCCGAGACACCCTGCGTGAGAAGACGGACAACTATCTGAAGACTGGGATCCGCGCCAAGGAAGACAAAGTCGACGAAGAGATCGTGGGGAGGGTCGAGGAGGTGGCCAAGAAAATGGGCAAGACCATGGCCCAGATTGCCATTGCTTGGTGTCTGAGCAAGAAGGACGTCTGCCCGATTGTGGGCTTGAACAAGAAGGAGAGGATGGATGAGGCAGTCGAGGCGTGCAAGATCAAGCTCAGCGATGAGGATATCAAATACCTCGAAGAGCCGTACATGCCCAAGAAGAGACAAGGCTATTGATCTGATCGTGCATGGTGACGTGGGAAAACCCCCCCCCTTTTTTTTTTCAGAAGCCAGACAGACAGTGTCGTCCTGATGGAAGACTCTGATCACAAAGAAGTCTCCTGCCTGGCGTATGTGACTCTCGGATCAACTTCCTTGAGAGCAGAACAGTGATTCCAGTCCGTTGCCGCTTGGCGGTTGTCACGTTACCTCGCTGTCGTTGTTGTGAAGTGAAGTGATGTGAAATTGGTCCTGTCCTCGCTAAGTATCACGAAGGCTGTTTGTCTTTTGCCTTACCCTCACTTTCACTCCCTGCCTCAGTCGTACAAGACGAAACCTACCTTTGCCGCACCGTGTTCTCCGAGTCTTCTGTAAGATTGCTCCTTCCCTATTCCGCGTCGCCGCCATCGTTTGTATCGTTGCTGCGCGCTCCTCTTTCATCGCGCTGACCTGAGAGACAGTTTGAGGCGCAAGAGTCAAGCGTCCACCGCCGCTGGACCCGCGCGTTCAACCTCCTCCCTAGCCGTTGGTCTGCCTGGGAGACTCCACAAGGTCACATCCTGCACCGGATCCTGTTCTGCTGCAAAGCCTCACTCGTCAGCCCTCAAGCCGCGCGAACTGCGGTGCAATCACGATGATGAGTAGTACCTGGGGACAAGGCGCTGACAGCGACTCAGATGACGGGCAGCGAGGTGATGGAGTTGATCCTGTACAGTATCGCAAGGGTAACACAGGCACTGGCACTGGCGGTAAACCTCGTCATGATCCCACGCCCGGTCTCGCCTTCTTGAGAAGTCGCGCAGCAGCTAGACGACTTGCAAATTCAGCCGAAGCTAGCAAGGCCACACCTGGTGCCACTGGTCCTGCTTCCGCAAAGCCACAAAAGTTCATGTCAGCCACGAGCAACAAGTACCACAAAGCGGTGTTTCCTGGCATGAGAGTTCCTGTCCACATGCGCAAAATTGACAAGGGTGACCGCCACGGACACCAGTCCAACAGTGGTGTAACAAAACCCAAGTCGGAGTCCGTACCTGTCATGTCGGTACAATGCCCCATGCCTGGTGGTACAGTAGTTACCGAAACCACTGATCCTGTGCAGAAGGTCAGCTGGGGTCCAATCTCCAGGATCGAAGCGAGCGAGGAAGCACGCGAGTTGATCAGCCTCTGGCGTGATGCCGTGAAAGACGCAAAGAAAACAAAGGCAAAAGGCAAAGGAGAGGATGACAGCGACGACAGCGATCAACCAGACAAACCCATGAAGACAAAGAATGCAGACAAACGTGGCAATGCTCCCAAAGTCGTCGCTGGCTTCCACGGTGGTGGAGGGTCTGGGTCTAAGGACCAGCAGAACATCTATGCCAACGACGACCTGACACCAACAAATGCCTCTCAAGCGGAAACTGAAGCAACCACAGACTCTCAACGCTCGCGTGGCTTCCTACAACCTCCACCTCCCACACCTCCCGACACCATCTTCCACAAGACACACTCGGTAGCAGCAGCGCTGTCAATGCCTACTCTTCCGAGTCTCCACCGTATCTCTGAACCACAGCTTGTTGAACAGTACCGCCTTCAGCATGCAACGGACCCGGAAGCCTTCGAAAAAGAAACCCGCGCCATCAAGAAAGGACTTGTGGATGCCAAGGTTGCGAGGGGTGGAAAACCGAGACTCTTGAAGAATGAATATACCGTTGAGTTGGCGAGTCGTGAAGACGCGGAAACCGCGGAGAAATGGGTCAGAGACCAGGGCAGGACCTTCGGGATCTCGGACGTGAGAAGCAGGGCGAACAGTACGTTCACGGCAAGCGATGCAGCGTCCGGATCTGAGGAACTAGCTTTGAAGATGAGAGGTGGAGAAATGGAGATAGGAGAGTTGGCGACTGCCGAAAGTGAAGAGAAGGAGGGTGAAAAACAAGCAAAGGTCGAGGAAACACCCAAGCAAAAGCACCCTGCAGCTGTTCATGACCGAGAGGACCGCGCCATATCTGCAAAGCCACAGAACAAGCAGAACAGATCCCCACGCTCGGCCAAGTCTGCCAAATACACCCTGCTCAGATCCAAGCCAACGCTACGCAGCGTCAGATCTCAAGTATCTCGTCTCGACCTCTCAGAGCACGTGAGCAAAATCACCACGTATGGCAGTGTGCGACATCAACACTCGGTCAAGCGAGAGGCCGGGGACCACGGCGAGAAACGCACAGTCAGAACGTGGATCGAAGTAACCGAAGTTTATGAGGTGCCGACGTCCAAGTCACTTACCTTCAAGGATGTGGTGGCAGCAGTGGATGAGGACGCGGAAGATTATGATAGTGCTAGTGATGGAGAGGGTTGGGAAAGTGAGAATGATGATGGATGGAGTGAGGATAGTGGCGAGAGCGACAGTGACACGGCAAAACAGACGGGCAAGAAGAATCATCACAAGTCAAACGCCAAGTCGAAGGGCAAACCCAAACCATCGATTGCCTCAAAGAGCGAAAAGGGCGGGTACGAGTCAGACTCCAGCTCTACGTCCGCTGCGTCCTCGACCACTTCTGATTACGACAGTGCATCCCATCCTGCCGGCGTTCGCCTGTCAGGTCCAGGCTACCATGACCCCAGCGAGACAGATTCCGAAGCACTCTTTCATTCCCTCTCACGCTTTGGAGAGGTCAACGAGTCGAGCATTTCGCAGGTGAGCCGCGATTTGAGGGCACTGATGGCCGGTCTGAGGATTGATGGGAAATTGAATACGCACGAGTCTTGAGTGGACAAGAAGGGACACGTAACCACCACACGAGATGGCAAATATGACAGTCGGACCGAGAGATAAGAGCGTGGCAGAAGAGACATCGGTGTTGTGCTGATTGGGGCTTCGTTACACATCTTCGGGTACGGTGACGACCATTGCAACCACAAGCGAAAGAAAGAATTGAACCAAAGGTGGCTATGAAAATGGACGAGCAGGAGACAGTTGATCAAACAGGAGCTAAAATCAACGAATTGGGCTGGTGGCTATTGACAAGGACAAGCGATATGGAGCCGGTACATTGAACGAATCACTGGTTGAGAGGGATTCAGCAGGGGAGCGAGACATTGACACAAGGCGAGAGTTGGCAGCTGGAAGCTAGGGCGAGAGTGTGTGCTAAGATTCATCACGGAGACACAGTGACATGGACTGGTGTGGCTCATTCAGATCAGCTTATCTAGATAGCTAGGTAGAAACTTGGGCTCGATAATGACAATTGCAGATGAAAAAAACAGTTACGGATATTCCATGTGCCTTGATTGCGATCCGCCAGCTACCTTACCCAGCTACCCATGTTTGGTTTGGATTGATGTTGGTATCCGACAAGTCAGATCCATTAGATCAGATTTGTCGTATCGAGAAAGAAATCTCTCGCGATAATAATATTCCTAACATGGACATGATGAGTTCCTAGGTAGGTAAGTACCTGGTACCTGCGTTACATGCATGCATGCGTGCGGGTGGCGATATATCCAGCAAGTACAAGTACAAGTACAGGTGTCTGAACAAATACAAGGATAAGTATTGTGAAGGTATATATACCTAGATACCTAGGTACGTACCGACGAGTAATACACCAACTACACGTACAAGTCAAGTCCTGTTCTCCAGTATCCCGCATCCCCGGTGCCCGATACGCCCAGCGAAACCCACGCTGCGCAGACACAGAGGAATACACGTACAGATATACTGTGGCGGAGGAGATGCGTCATACAAGACTGTGGCAGATAGCTCCCCCCACAATTTCCAGAGTCGAAAAGTAGATTGGGAAAAAGACCACAAGGCCTGGAGGTATGAAACCGGGGTTGTACATAAGTGGCCATGCATCTTCAGACCTGATCTGATCATGTTGTTCTGCTTTTATTTTCTTTCCCCAATTCCATTCATCCCGCGGGCACCGGACACTGGAGACAGCGATGGATGGTAGGTTGAGGTCTCTTGCGGACCCGGATTCTAAAATTGTCCTTTGGTGGTATTTTGTAATATTTCTCTTGTACTACTCGGCGACCCATACAGCAGCCATGCCCCTGTAGTTTGTTAGCGGAGAACTCAGAAGACACAGAAAAGGGTGGGTGGATGAAAGCAAGAAAGAGAAGAAAACACTTACATTCCCGTGCCCACGCACATGCTCGTCACGCCAATCTTCTTCCCCGTCCTCTTCAGCTCCGTGAAGAGGGTGCTCACTTGTCGGGCGCCAGTGCAGCCTAGGGGGTGGCCAAAGGCAATGGCACCGCCCTTGGGATTGACCTTCTCAAAAGGCAAGCCCAGTTCCTTGACGCACCAGACACATTGGCTTGCAAAGGCCTCGTTGATCTCGTAGATGTCCACATCATCCTTAGAAATACCAGCCTTCTCGAGGGCCACGGGGATAGCCTTCCACGGCCCGATACCCATGAGCAAAGGCGGCACACCAACTACAGAGGCTGCCACAAATTTTCCTAGGATGGGTTGGCCCAGACGTTCAGCGGTGCTGCGTTTCATGAGCAGGACCGCAGCGGCACCGTCGGAGATCTGTGAAGCGTTGCCAGCATGGATGGAGCCGTCCTTTGCGAAAGCGGGACGAATCTTGCCCAAAGACTCGGCCGTGATTCCTGGTCTGACACCGTCATCTTTTGTGACCGTCACCGTCTTCTCTTCCTCGGTCTTGGGATCGGTGTATTTGACGGTGATGGGCGCGATCTCCTCGTCAAAGAGACCGGCTTGTTGTGCTTTGAGAGCCTTCTGGTATGATGAGGCGGCAAATGCATCTTGGTCAGCGCGAGCAATCTTGCGGTCCTTTGCCATCTGTTCTGAGAGGACACCCATTGGCACCTTGCAGTTTGCGGCCTGCATGTGGTTTTCCAGAAGATCGGAGAATTCAGTGACCGCACCGGGTCCGTACTGGGAAGACATGCTCTCAACACCCGAGCCGATGCCAATCTCGATCATGCCGGCTCGGATCGCATTGGCAATGTCCACACATGCCTGCAGACCAGAGGAGCATTGTCTGTTTAGGGACCTGACAGCGGTCGATTCCGGAAATCCAGCAACGAGAGCAGCTGCGCGGTATTCAGTGGCACCACCTCCTGGAGCAAGCACGCAGCCCGTGGCAATGTCCTCGACAAGACTAGGGTCTATCTTTGAGCGCTCAAGGAGGTTCTTGAAAGTGAGTGCCAATAGGTCCGCGGCGGCGGTGTCCTTCAGGAGACCTTTGCCGCCTTTCGTAAAGGGCGTGCGGATGGCACAGGTAACGACGACATCGTCGGGCGATTTGGAGAGGATGGACTGCTTATTGCCACCGAGGTGGCTTGAAACCTGGGAGAGGCGGGCTTGTGCTATAATACCAGAGTTTCACATGTTAGTGACACGAGGATAGATCGCAGGGGCGTTACATACCAGCAGACATGTTGGCTCGTAGGGCACAATCACTATGAAAGGTAGCAAAGAAAATAGACGTGGAAGGAGTCAAGATGAGAAGGAGAGAACGAGACGGAGAGGATCAAGGAATGTGGGAAATGTCTGAATGATTTATGATCACCGAAGTCACAAGGTCCATGTAACCGTCTTCAATCTGTTCCTGGCAATTTTCTCTGTAGCATATGCGTTTGTTGGATTGCTTGATGCCGAGGCATGTGCGTGTTGCAGCGCAACAACTACGAATGAGGTCATGGATCGGTCACCGGTCACTCCGATGATTATTATTGTAATTAGAGCCACCGGAGCCAATGCCTAATTCAGGTAGTGCGGGTGTTCATATGCTGATCGGAAAATCTATTCTTCCGACTGCATTTTCAAGACCTCGTTCGTTTTGTGCTCAACCGACATGTTCGTTGCCCATTGTAAGCTTCAGCACGCCTGCACTGGCGATATTCCCCTCGCCGTACTACAGACATGGCTGCATGTGCGAGAGCCTCTCGCGCTCTGGTCTTCATGAAGCATTGTCGGCGCTCTTCCATCGTCCCAAGTAGCAGCCGCCATGCTTCATCCGACGCCGTTTCTTCTCCGTCGCCATACGCACCCTCAAACTTCACCCGCCAGGTAGCACCACCCTCAGCTGCATCGTCACCCAAGCCGGACGCATCCTACGACAGCTTCCCATCGCCCTCCTCCTCCTCAGTCCTCTCCTCCCTCCCCACCCCACGACCGCTCTACGCACACCCAAAGTCCCGGTCCCCGCCCCCGCCGGTCGAAATCCCAGGCACCAGACTGACGCCGTACACATGGTTCCTGTCGCTGCTGGGCATCGCGCCCAAGCCGTCCGCGTCGTACACGCCGGCGCCCTTCCGCGTGACCAACAACCCGTACCGCGCGCGCAAGAAGTGGCCGCCCGACTTCCGCAACCTCGACCCCAAGCAACAGTTCCACTTCGAGAAGACGTACAGGAGGAGGGCCGCCTTAAAGTGGGCGCGACCCAGGTGGAACAAGGCCATAAAGCTGCTGCAGCAGACGTTGATCACGGCCACAATCATCTATTTCGTCTTCATCTGCGAGCCGAGTCACGGGCAGGGCACGCCATTTGACGGGGTAAGAGGGAGTTTCCTGCCAATTGCTTTTCTCTTGACGGCATTACTTCTGGATAGCCGTACTAACTCACTCTGAAACAGTTTCGGATATGGTTCTTCGATAAGCTGGGAAATCTGGGTCAGTTGCCTGAATCTACTAGAGAAGAGGCGGATAAGTTGAGCGAGGAGGCGAAGAAAAGGATGAAGCAACCTGCCGAGGTCTCTCCTCAGGCCGCCACATCTTGAATGAACGTGGGCTTGAGCTATCTATGCTTTGATGTATCTACCGTCCAATATCTTTATGTAGTGCCAGAACCCACCAATTCCCATCCAACATCTCCCATCCAGTTGGCTGCGAGGAAACACATGGCAGCGAATCGAGACTGATCATGCTTCCCCCTTTACCACACCACATCCCAACTTCCACACCACATCCCCAACTTCCACACCACATCCCAACTTCCACACCACATCCCAACTTCCACA
>NW_019174152.1:0-14535 GCF_001642475.1 Fonsecaea monophora | reverse complement strand
GCTACCTCGACCGATACCGACGAGTTCCTCGTCGTACGGGGCTTATCCCGTCCCTTCTTACGCTAAAGGTTCTCCAGGTTAGTACTGACGGTATGAAGTAACGTATAGTACTCCTTATAGGACCTTAGGATAGGGGTTACTATAATCGCATTCTATAGTTCGTACGATAGGTAGTTAGCTAGGAAGGTCTTCTTAATCTAGTCGTCCTAGCTAAGGCCGCCAGCGTCTAGTATCGTACGGTCGAATTCGGCGAGGAACGTACTGAATGTCTTTATCCCTTACCGCATAAAGCTAAGCTTCCGCGATACTCGCTCAGCGGCCTCGTGATCCTCGTACGCCGCCTATAGTTGTGAAAAAAGGCCTTAAACCGTCATCTAGTCCGTCGAAATAACCACGTCTACTTAGGCGCTAACTTACGCGAGGGCTTCTCCTCGTAGTCTACTATATATATACTAAAATCGTACGATCTCGGTATCCTCGTTTTTGTCGACACTAAGCTTCGCCTTTACCTACGTAAGCTATAGTCGAAATTCCGTCCGTTTTCCGCTGAACTCAGGAAGTTCAGGAAGTTTCCGATGTTTCTAATCCGATGATTCGCGTACGGCTAATGGTTCCCGTACGTTACTATTTCCCCGTTATATCGACTCGGGAGTAGGGGTACTCCCGCCATTCCGCTAGTTCTAGAGGAGATGCTCTAGACCTTCTACTCGCTGGTTCTATTCTCGAATTAGGTTATATAACTGCGCTACCCATTCCGGAGGTGGAGCTGGACCTAATGTAGACGAAGAATCCATTTCCATTATCGATGCGTACGGAGGTACGTGAAATGGGAGATTTATCCTAATGTAAGGGTTTAGAAAGAGTTCTATAACTAGCTAGCTAACCTAGTAATAAGGAGGATAAATCTGAGGAGAGAGAAGAAGGAATAATGTCCCCTCCTTCTCTCCTTATATCGTACGCTCCTCCGTAAGGGATACTTAATGTCTTCCCCTTTCTCCCTTATCCTTCCTCTTTCGTATACGCCTTACGTTTCCCTTACCTTCTGTCTCTCTTCCTTACCTTCCCTTACGTACGGTATCTTAGCTTACTAGGATTCGGTATCCCTTATACGGTACGTACCTCGTCTAATCAGGAAGCTACCCTTTTACCTATATAATGTACAGGTAAATTTAGCTAATCAGGAGGTAGCGTTAGTCCTATCGTTAGTCTTAGCGCTGGTTCGTCAGAACCGAGCCTCCTTCTGGGTTCAACCCATCACATCTACTTTTCTTATTTCCCCTATCGTTATAGGTTAACTCCGATTAAGGGTAAGGACGAGTATCGAGATCCGAATCCGAGAGTATTATTTAAGTAATTACGAAGACGATTATCTTTATCCGATTAACTAAATAAATTTTAAAGGCTCGAGTAATACTAGTTAGGACGATAATTATATAATATCGCCTTACCTACGACTAGGCGCGGCGGGTAGTTTAGGTATTCTATTAAACCCGTTCTAAATACTCGAAGGAATAGCTTTATTTATAGTTTCTCGACCTAGACTTAGACTTAAGGATTCTACTAGTTATAGACACAGTAGGCGTTAGGATTAATTTCCCTAACGTAGAGATCTATATTTAGTGAAGTTATAAGGATTAGATCGATATTCTTCTATAGCGGCTCGGTCGTATAAGGCGTAATCTAAGGCTTAATATACATTTTATATAGTTTCTTCCCCCGATATATCTAAGGACGTCGAAGACTTCTATATTAGAGCTGCTTCCTGTATAGCCTAACGAGGTTAGACTTCCTCAGTCATAGTTCCTTTATTATATAAGCTAGGTCAAGAGTACGTAAGGTATAAGTAGTTGAGTGACTTTAGAATAGTATAGTAAAGTAGATGTTATAAGTTAGCTACGAGAGAGTATAACTATAAAAGGGTAATAAGCGTAGCTATATACTTATAAGGCGTATCCTAAATAGATAACTAGGAATGGTATATTAATATATTAATATACGGATATACTAATATATCGCTATATCGTAAGCTTCCTCTTTTAGTAGTTACGTATAGTACGTAACCTAGCCTTATTCTTATTAGGCTGCCGTACTTCGGTAGACCTACCCCTAGGCGCCCCGCGCTTTAGGTTATATGAAGGCCGTTTCTAATACCATCCCCCTCCTATCCTATTCGTTATCCTTAACGTACTTAAAGTAGGCCGCGCCTACCCCGTATCGTCTCTCGTCTTCTTCTTCTTTTCATCATAGCTAACTATATAGAACTTCCGTATAGTTAAACCTCGTCGTTCCTCTAAACCTATAAAAACTTAAAGTAAACGTCGTATCGAACTCGCCGACTCTATCTCTACCGATCCGGATAACCTCGCGATAGTTACCTATACCGAGTGTATTAACTATAAGGTTATCTATTACTATAACCGCGAGTAGTTATCTTTATATACCGAATGTCTCCGAAAATAGCGAAAGTGTGACGGTACTTTCTCGATAGAAGAGTTTCGAAAAGTGGGGGAATAAAAGAAACAGTTAGTTACGAAATCGCGGGTAAAACGAAAGGAAATCGCTCGGCTCCGTAAAGCGATGATAGACGCCTAGTTAGCGTTAGTTAATGTAGAGGAGGAGGACGGCTCTCTATAGGATGATCTATCTCGATTAGAGGAGGTCTTAAGTCGAATGTTACGTCGTAAGATATAAGCGCTGGGGGTGTTTAATAAGTTACCGGAGTTAGAAGAGGTAGCCCTTACCGAACCTAACTTCGCCTAAGGCGACGTTCCGAACGTCGAATAGATTAACTAGGAGGCTATATTATCTAGTAGAACTACTCCGGATATTATCTTTAGGTCTCCTCTAGAACCTCCTTCGATAGGTAAGCCTCTAGTTCTTAGCTATTCTCTAACTCGTCGTATCCTAACTACTTAATTAGGTACTGGAGGGTACTACGCCTAATGCGTCTCTAAAGTACTTCCTTAACGTCGTATTCTTCTAGTATAACTTCTTCGTCTAGCGGTAGCGATTAGATTAGTCTAGCGTTTTTTAGTACTAGTTTAAGTAAGGTAATATAGAATATATCGTAAATTCTTATATCCTTCGGGAGTTCTAACCGATAGTTAACCTTTCCTATTTTTTCTTTAACTCTAAATGATCCTAGCTTAACGTAATCTAATTTCGCGCTCGGCCGTCTTATTTTAATGTTTTTTCGTAAAAGGTAGACGGGGTCCCCCTCCTCTAGGGGCGGTCCCTCGACCCTTCTCTTATTTATATATTTTACCATCCTTTCTACGATGAATCCGAGGTCTTCTCGTAATTTCTTATGTATTTCTTTAATTATTATAGCCTTTTTAAGGGCTCTTAGGTTTATACTTTCTTTAATTACGTCTTTTAGCCTAGGGTAAAACTCGTAGTTAACGTAGAATAAGCTTATTCCTATTACTAACTTATAATTATTAAAGTAAAACTATGCGACTAGTAATATCGCGACCTAGTTAGTTTATCCGTAGTCTACGTACATTCTTAAATATTATTCTAAGGTTTAATTTATCCTTTCTATTTAACTATCTATCTATAGGTGGAACGATGTAGATAGTTTATGCTTCGTCATTAGTAATCTTATTAGTTCTTTCTAGAACTTAGACGTAAAGAGCTTATCTCTATCCGTAATAATCTCTTTTAGTATACCGTAATTTACGAATACGGTTTTTAAGAATTCGTAAGCGAAGTCTTCAACCGTCGAGCTTTTAAGGTACGGCCTGAAGTATAAGAATTTCGTTAGTCTATCGTATATTACTAGGATACTATTATAAGTTACACTCGTAAGAGGTTCTTTTAACTTCGGTAGCTTCGTGATAAAGTCCATCGTAATAGATGTCTATGCGCCTTCTGGCGCCTATAGCGGTTATAGTAGTCCGTATAGTTTATACCTACTGTATTTATCTTATATATATACCTCGCAGTCTTAGGTGAATTCTTAGATATCTTTCCTCATGCCTTTCTATGGCTCGTAGTGTTAAGTAATTAGCTCAATCATTTTATCTATTCCTAGATATCCTATAAGTAGGTTACTATAGTAGTGTTCTATAACCATTTTCCTATTATTATCCAGTTTCTAGGGTTATCCTAGCCCTATTGTATCCTTTATCTAGATTCTCTTATTATACCCGTTATCCGTATCGTATAACGGCCCTCCTACTGCGTAAGTAGGCTATACGTACGTAAGGTACTCTCCTTCTTATCGTAGAAGTGACGTAGGCGTTAGTTTAATGTCTATTATATAGTCTAGCCTTCGGCTTAAGGTATCTACCCTACCGTTTTCCCTACCTTTAACATAGTAAATCTAGAAGTTATAAGTAGTAAGCGTCTCTACCTATCTTACCTATCTTCTATTAAGTACCTTAGTCGTATTCTAGTACAGTAGGTTTCTATAGTCGGAGTATATCTTAACCGTATACTTAGGTCCTTCGAGATATACTCTCTAATGTTTTAGTGCTTCGATAATAGCGAGTAGCTCCTTATCGTATATATCATAGTTTAGCTTTAGTACTGTCATTTTTCTCGAGAAGTAAGCTACTAGCCTTACTTTCCCATCCTATCCTACTTATATTAGGACTACGGCGATCGCGCCGTCTAATGCATCCGTTTTAAGGAGTGTTTAGAGGTCCGGGTTAAAGATCGTAAGGATCGGGGCCTCCGTAAACGCCTTCTTAAGTTTCTATATTACCTCTCGAGCGTCCTCCGTTAAAGTAAAGGTCGCGATTCCTTTCTTTATTAGATTTATTAGAGGTACTATAATTCGCGAGTAGTTCCTAATAAACTTTCGGTAGAAGTTAGCGAATCCGAGGAACGCTTATAGTTCCTTAAGCGTTACTAGTTCTAGCTATTCTAGTACGCTTTTAACCTTTTCTAGGTCTATCTATAGTCCGTCTTATAAGACTATATAGCTAAGAAACCTTACGCTTAGCTTATAGAACTAGTACTTCTCTAGCTTAACCGGTAGTTAATACTCTCTTAGTACCTCTAAAACTTTAGTAACGTATTCTACGTATAGTTCGTATTCTTCCGAATAGATTAGAATGTCGTTAAGATATACGACGTAGAAGATATTTAAGTATTTACGTAAGATATTATTAATTAGTACTTAGAACGTCGCTAGTACGTTAGTGAGCCCGAATAGTATTATATAGTATTCGTATAGACTATATCGGGTCCTAAAGGTAGTTTTCCACTCTTCGCCTTCCTTTATACGTATACGGTAGTACGCGTCTCTTATATCGATCGTTATAAAGTACCTCGCTTCTCTAAGCTTATCCTATAGCTTATTAATCCGTAGTAGCGGATATACATTTTTAACGGTGATTTCGTTTAACTTTCGATAGTCTATACATAATTAAAGTTCTTTACCGCCCTTCTTAGGGATAAATAGGATCGGATAGCCTACTTCTAATTCTAAGGGTCTAATATAGCCTTTTACTAAATTATCCTTAAGGTAATCGCGTAAAGCCTTTTACTCTACTTCGGATAATAAGTATAAGGGTCCGAACGTAGGTCTCTTTCCTTCCTAGAGTCGTATCTTATGATCCTACGGCTTATATTTAGGTAGCGCCTCGAGTCCTACCTTCTTTTCGAATATCTCTTTAAGTTTTTCGTACTCTAGCGGGTACCTAAATACTTCGGCTAAAATTTTCATAGGTCGTACCTATATTTCCTTTCTTATAAAGGGCTGTACCGTTATTACCTCTCGGTCCTAAGGTCTTTTAGTATAGTCGTAGTTATCGAACCGTACCTAGGTCTTTACTTAGTCGATAATAGGATTATACCTTTTTAACTATAGTATATCGAGTATAATATTATATTTCGTCTCCGCGACGTCGAGGATGATCTCTTCGTAGTGCTCGTCGATCGATAATAGAACTCTTCTTAGTTCGTATATAACGTTAGATAGTGCCTTTCCGGTAAACCCTAAGAGTTTATAGGATACGTCCTTTTCCCTCTTCTACTCTTCTAGTTTATTAGCTATCCGGTAACTAACGATATTACCGGTATATCCTAAGTTAATAAGGATATATACTTCTTAATCTCCGAGGGTCCTATATAGGATGATTAAATACGAGTAAGTCGCTATAGCTATCCTATATAGTAGCTTAAGTTAATCCTTAATTACGCCTTCTCCGCGAGCCCTCTCTCGCCTACGCCTTATTAGAGCTTTCTCTCCTTAGGCGGCCTACTCCTTAGGCCGTCCGTAGCCTAGTTTTTTAGCTAGTATAGGTAGTCTATCCTCCCATTACGGGGGTCGGATACCTTATAGTTCTAGTCTCTATACCGTCTAACCGATAGTTAATGTACCTCTCTAGCTTCTTTAATAGACATTCCTAGTTCTTCGGGCTATAGATAGTCGAGGTATTATATATAGTAGTAGGGTATGTTCCTTATCGAGTACCTTATTACCTCCCTATAAGTAAAGTTACCTCTTATTAATACTCCCTCTAGCGTTTCGTCTACCTAAGGGACTAAAATACCTCTTTCTCTATAGATACGATATACCTCTAGAACTCTATCGTTATTTTATCCTAGTATCCTAACCCTTTCCCGGCGTTCTCTAAGAACCCGCCGTTCTTCTAGGACCCGCATTATAAGTCTTACCATTTCTTAAAGGGTTTCTTCTCGCTATTCTAGAGTTCCCCTAGCTTCGAGGTCTCGTATTCTCTATACGACCTAAATTACTTCCTTATATAGCTATTCCAGCATCGTAAGTATCGTTAGGTATTCGTCGTCTACCTCCTATTACTCTAGGTCGAACCTATCTACTATGTTTACCGCTAGTTCCGGCTGACTCTCCTCGATTTTATATATATATTATATTCCGGGGTCTCCGCCCTAATACGAGTAGATATAGCCTTCCCTCTCTTTATTCTAGAAGTACTTAGGATCTTTATATAAGACGATCGAGAAGATCCTTTCCCGTAGTTTCTATTCTTCTATAGGTTCGTAGTACGTATAGTAGTATTAGACTATTATCCCCTTTAGATAAGTTAGGTCTACGCATTCTTTATCGCTCTAGTACTTAGTTTTAACGTAAATCCTATTTAGTATGATTACGAGGATAACTACCTTCTAATGATCTACCGACTCTCCTACGTTCACTATATTTATCTCGGGTTTAGTTTCTAATCTCTTTACCCATTTATACTTATTAAGCTCCGTAGTGTTAGCTTACTTTCTCGGGGATTTACAGTCTCTCGCGTAGTGTCCTGATTTTCTATAGTTATAATAAGCTCCGTTATTCTTTAGCCCTATAGCCTTCTTACTCTATTTAGGGTCTTTATTCTAGGTAGAGCCTCGCTTCTTCTAAGCCTAATTGAGGTCCATAGGTATAGGTCCGTAGTATAGTTATCTTAACTTTTTTATATTAGGTTTCTATCCCTTCGCTATAATTCCGCGTCGGTAGTTATCGTAGCGTTTATATTCTTAATAGTCGTTATCGACCTAGATTACCTTATTAATCTAGTCCTCGATTTTCTTACTCTTATACGTTCTCATTTCCTACTTAATCGCTAGCTTAAGGCCTTCGCGAAAAATAGGAACTAATACGCCGTCGTCCTATCCTAACTCTACGTTTAGGGTTTAGAACTTTATAGCGTAGTCTTAAACTAAGCCCGTTTAGCGTAGGTTTATAATCTATCGCTCTACTTCTTTTTCTTCGTCTCTCGCTCCGAACACCTTTCTAACCTTCTCCTTAAACCCTTAGAAGGTTTAAAATAGCTTAATAGTTTCGTCCTCCCTTTCGTCGGGTTGATTTTCTATATAGTCTTTAATGAATAGGCGAAGCTAGGCCTCGGCCCCTACCTCGAAGTAACTTCTTATGAAGAGGATCTTTTATATGTCGCTAGGAAAGTCTCCTAAGTTCATTAATAAGTATATATCTATATAGTGAATGAAGGGTATAAGTTTTTCCTACGCTCCATTAAAGGGCTTAGGTAGGTTTCCGATCTTACCCTTAGGCATTAGTTCCGCTATAGTAGTGATAACTAGCGGCGTTAGTCCTAGTATACTAGAAGTAGAGGTACTTAGTCCCGCTATCGTATCGTTTAGGGACAGCCGGGATGCTTATCGTATAAGGAGTTCGTCCGTCGGGGATGTAGGTCTTACTATTCTTCCGTAACTACTTATAGGAGTCGTCTCTCGTACCGATAGATAGTAGCTAAAGTATTAGAGCTACTTCCTATATAGCCTAACGGGGTTAGACTTCCTTAGTTATAGTTCCTTTATTATATAAGCTAGGTCGAGAGTACGTAAGGTATAAGTAGTCGAGTGACTTTAGAATAGTATAGTAAAGTAGATGTTATAAGTTAGCTACGAGAGAGTGTAACTATAAAAGGGTAATGAGCGTAGCTATATACTTATAAGGCGTGTCCCGAATAGGTAACTAGGAATAGTATATTAATATATTAATATACGGGTATACTAATATATCGCTATATCGTAAGCTTCCTCTTTTAGTAGTTACGTATAGTACGTAACCTAGCCTTATTCTTATTAGGCTGCCGCACTTCGGTAGACCTACCCCTAGGCGCCCCGCGCTTTAGGTCATATGAAGGCCGTTTCTAACATTCTACTCCTATTAAGAGTATAACTCTTAGTTAGTATTCTAACTTAGATCCTTAAATAAATAATTAGTGTACGAAAGATACCGTAACGGAGGCTCGCTAACTTAAGAAGGAGCCTTTATAGGACTCTCTACCTAAGATTCGTACGCTTCTTAACTTATAGTAATACTTTCGATAGGCATTATAGACATTATTTAACGTAAATAGTTATATTTATCGACCTTAGCCTTTTCGTTACTATATATACTATTATATAAGCGATTAATTACTAGTCTATAGTACCGTAGACGAGCTAATACCTCGGAACTTTAGGGATATTAAATAGTAGAAAGAGTATCTATATACTAGCTAGGCGCCTCTCGCTTATACTACGATATCCGTTATAATCTAAAAATACTTAGTTAAATAGGCGATAGTAATAAGTTAGAACTTTTTCTCGGCTATTCTAGGTATTAGAAGCGACCTCTATAAGCTAATTCTCCTAAATAAGATTATCTTAAAGATTAGTAAAGTTAAGAATTATATCGATATAGCGTACCTTTTAAAGGTAGTCGTTCTAGAATGGATATAGTATAATTTATATAAGGATAAAGTTATAAAGGTAATTTAAGATACTATTACTATATAGATACATCCGCGGATAAAATAGGATATCGAAGAAACTAAGGTATAGCTATCGGGATACGGTCTCTAGAGTAAGAAGAATAGATATTAATTAGGATCGATAGCTTCTCTAGGCTTAGTTTCGTAAGAAAATACTCTTTAACTTAGTTAATTATACCTAGGCTTAGCTAGCGGGTCGAGAAAAGATAAGCGTCGCCAGCTAAAACTAAATATTAAGTCGCGGACTTCATTATCGCTATATTTCTACTAAATAATAGAAGACGGTATAGAAACTCTAAGCGTGTCTCCGTCGTAGGTTACCTTAAGTCTAATACTTATTTATAACTTACTAGGTAAGGATATCGGGACGAGCGCGATAATAATAGATAGCTAGGAAAGTTTTATAGTACTAGAAACCTAAATATTAGGTTCTCTACCTTATATCTAGTTAGAAACTAATAGTATATAGTTACTAGAACTATATCCTCCTAAAGCGCTAACGGTAAAGTAAACTACTAAGAGTATACCGCGGAAGAGATAGACTCTAGAAGATATCGATATAAATCTCGTAGGGGTAGAGATATTAATTAATAAGGGTAGAAGTAAGAGGGCGATTAAAAAAATAGCGCGTTTAATACTATATTCGAGTATATTTTAGTTAGTAATGTAATGACTATCTTATAGATCCTATATTAATAAATCTATTAAATAAGAATGTTATTACTATCTTACTTTACTTACAGCCCTTATATAATAGTTAGGTCCTCTCTTACGACTTACTTATAACTTACTTTATCCTCTTATATAGCTTAACTTATAGTATAACTCGTTATCTACCCTTAAAAGCGTTACTTAAAGTTATTAATCTCTTACCTTTATATATTATAGGTTATAAAGTCGTTATTATCTACCTCGTCGCCTAATATATAATATTAACGGGCGAAGATAATATCCTAATATACCTTCTATAACTCTAACCTCTTTCTCTTCTATAGTTTATTTATTCTTCTCCTTCCTTAAGCCCTCTATTATAGAGGTATACGTCTTCCTCCTCCCCCTCCTCCTCCTCCTCTTCGCCTTCTTCTTCTTTTAATTTTTCACTTTAATACTCGATTTATCGTTAGTAAAGCGGACTTAAAGCTATATCGACGCGGACCTTAAGCTATATATTTATTTCATTTTAAAGATTACGATACTTCTTTACCTAAATCATTTTATAGATCTAAAATCTTTAATCTATAAAATTATTACTATATTAATACTCCGCCGCCGAGGTAGTCGTTAATAGACGCCTTCTATACCTTCGCGACGGATAACTTAATAAACTACGTAAGATTTATAATAAAACCTAGATTAAGAACCGTAATTATAGGCCCTTATTACCGTACTTAATACCTTAAATATTACGTAAGATGCGTCCCTTTAGAATGTCTATAACTAGCGTAGTCTACGCGAATAGGCCTTATCTCCTAATCCTATTTAAGCCCTAAATCGTATTACTTTATTATTCGAAGAATATCTTAGGCATTAAGACGACTTCTAAGAGCTTACTTATATCTTCGTAAAAACTTTTAAAGGTTAGTAGTAATTCGATTAGATTATATTAAGTAATAAGATACTTCGAGAACTTTATGTCTAAGTTAACATTATTATAAAGCGTTACCGCGATATACTCGAATTAATTAAAGAAGTAAAGAATATTACTCGCGAAGAGCTTAGTTTAGATTTCTTCGATTTATATAAGGCGAATATAGGTAAAAATAAGATATAGTAGGACGTTATACGTAGACTTATTAGATTTACTTAAGAGAATAATCTATAATTCCTTACGACTTAAAGACTAACTTAGTTCGAAGCCCTATATCGTATTAATAGTCTAGGGAAGAAGAGTATAAGTCGCGTTCTAGCCATTACGAATTCTAACTTAAAGAAGGTTAAGAAGAAAGTTATTAAGATAAACTTATCTATTCTTAACGCTACGATTACGTAAGGGATACTTCCGAATTCTATATAGTCTCTTAATACTTACGGTATACCTTAGTATAAGATAATACCTAATAAGATAATCGAACTTAGAAAGCTCCTTCCTTTATTATAGGATAAAAGTAGAAAGCGGAAGCGAGGCTAGCGTAGTAGCGGTAGTAGCGGCGGCGGTATACACTAGAAGATACTAAGCGTATTAACTAATACGTTATTTAGCGATCTAGATTCTAATCTATTCCTTAACTCTAGGAATATCTAACGGAATATCTTCGAATTAAAAGAGTATAATCCTTAGACTAGTAATACGAAGACCGTTATACATCTTAATGCTCTCGGGACGCTAGCTCGTACTATCCGATAGCTTATAAGTAGATAGCGAATAGGTAGTTCTATCCTAGTCCTTATTAAGCTGATGAAACTACTATAGTATAATATATAATATTAAGATCTCGATAAGTTTAGAGAGCTAGAGAAAGCTCTACTAACCTACTATTTCTACTTTACGTAGTAGCTCGCCGGGAAAGAGCTAGTACTACTAAATCCCTTCTATTCTCTAACTATTACTAAAGCCGCTACTAGTCTAACTATACTAGAAGATATACTCTAAAACCTTCGTTACCTCGTAAAATACCGACCTCTATAGAGGCTAGGTAATAACCTATATATTATATAGGATAACTAATAAGTATAGTAGGTATTTAGTCTAATCTAGTAACTTACTAGTTAATAATTTAGTCGGATAGTTTAGAAACTACTATAGGTCTCGACTATAAGAGGTATTATCCGGATAATATAGTAGAGCTAGCTAAGTATCTAAAGTAACTTTACTAGGCTAAATCTTATACTTAATGTATCGATATACGCATCTTCATTCGATTTTAATCATTAGCTACTAGATACCGCTAGTTAATTCGATAGTTAGGTAATAGACGATATTATTATAGGAGTAATTATCTATTATACTAGGAATTTCCGAGACGTCGAGGTCATTAACTCTAGCGCCTTTATAGCATTTAAGATACGAATTCGAGGTAAAAGAGAAGACTTTACTACCGTACTAGCTATTAAACTAGAGTTACGACTTATCGTAGTACTAATCTATATCTATAGTAATTATTAGATTCTCGATATTATCGATATAGCGGAATATTAGTTAACTATTATCGATATTATATATATTAAGTTAGATACTTAAATCCTTCGCTACTTACTATAAGAGAATAGTATCGATCTAGACGATTATTAGGATTATACATTCGATAATATACCGAGGTAGCGAAACGTTAGTAACTATAGCTACTAGGTTATTATAAATACTAGAGGTATAATAGAGCGTCGCTTACTAGTAACTAATACTACTATAGGCCTACTACGGCTTAAAATATTAGGCGATCTTTTCCGTACGCTTTAAACGTATAATCTTAATCTCGAATTTTCTTACGAGATTACTTAACCGATAAGATTAATAAGGGGACTTTTTAGGGAGAATATATAGCGAGGTATAGAGAAGGTCGGCCTAAGATATAGGTTAACATCTAGTTAGTTATTATAGTTATTATCTACATTCGGAGGCTAAAAAATGAACCTAATAGATATCGATTAAGCGATAAAAGAAGCTATCGAAAAAGTTAAGGCGAGGGAAGGTAAGGAGTATAAGATTAAGTTAAAATGTATTATAATTAAGGGATAAGAATATCTACGAAAGATTAAAGAAGAAAATGATATAAAACGCCTAAAATAGTAGATAGACGTAGAGTAATTACGAAATGAAGAAGAAGAGAAAGTTAAGGAGGGTATAAAGGTAATACTAGACGGGTTAAAAAAAAAGGCGAACGAAGATAAAGGAAAGTTAAAGGTAGAGGATCCTAAAGGTAAGTTACTAAAGTAATGATTTTATAAATCTAAGAATAATAGATCTATAAAATATATACGCTAAGCTCCGTAGAGCGTTTAAGCTAATATAAGACTCTTTAGTCCGAGAGTATTAATACTAGTTTTATAACTAAATAGGCTACTTTATAGTACCTAAAAAAACCGTATAAAGTTACTAGCTCTTCTATAAATAACTCTTCTATATAGCCTAGGTTAATTAGCCTAACTTAAAAGCTAAAGATATCTATAAGAAAAGATCGTTATATATCTCCCGCGTACTAGAAGGGTCGTACGTATATAGAAGTCGCTCCATCGGTATATTAGTTAAGGTCTACGGTAGGAATCGATTATAGAGTCTAGTAGGAGAGGTTAAAAGTAGTAAGATCTCTTCTATAAAGAGATATAGTCGATATAATAATTTATAGAAGTAGGCGTAGGCGCATTACGTACTAGTAGTACGTAATAAGCCTACTAGTACGTAGTAAGCCTACGTCTACTTCTCGAGTTATTATCCCCTTAATATTCCCGTCCTCTTTATCTCGTCTACTATAGTAGGGAGTTAAATACGTCGAAAAAGTACTTTAAACTATATAGATACGAATTACTATAACTACCTTTACGAGACGCTACGCGCCTAAAAGCTAGGTAGAAATCGCTATAAGTTAAAAACGTATATATCGCTATCTCCCTCGCGGTATACTACCCGACTAATAAGACGATACTACTCCTTCTAGAGAATCTAATATTAGAAACTAAGAACTCTTAACGAATATAAGGTCGTTAGAGGATAATATAGATAGTAATGATAGTCTAGATAAATAGTAAGGTCTTACTTTAGACGAAGGTATTTTAAATACTAAAAGTATAGCGCGTAAAAGGAGGAAAGGTCGTATAACTAACGAGAAGTATACGGATATTCTTTACCGAATAGTATATATCGATCGGATTACCCTATCGATACTACTATAGTATATTTAAGAGAAGTAAAGCGACCCTACCGTTAATCCAGCTTCGAGATAGCTTAAAAGCTTTATTATAGACGTCGTATACCGAACTAGAAACTAGAATTAAAATTAAGTATTAGATTAGATTATAATGAAAGAGTAGTAGCGTACGTTTAATTAGGGACTATAATATATCGCGTAAAAGATTTTACGCTAGGAATTATTAGAGGTAGGGAAGCTTAAGGAAATATTAGGTAGAATCAACGACGATAGCGAGAGAGAATAGTAACCGACTAACCTTATTATTCCCGAGGAGAATATTTGAATAGTAGCGCCGTACATGATGAATCTCCTTTATAAAGTCTATTAACCTAAAGAACGAATGTAATAAAGAACTAAGGTTCTAAGTATAAGAATTTCCTACATTATTACGAATCTTTATTAACTTTAATAACTACGAAAGTGCGAATCTTTCTACGTAAGCCTCGGCTATTTCCTCCGAGCGTATAGGTTATTACGTAAGGGAATTAAGGTCTTAA
>NW_019174151.1:0-15035 GCF_001642475.1 Fonsecaea monophora | reverse complement strand
TGTAGAATATCGCTATCTAGGCCTCTTACCTAATTAGGCTTAGCGCTAGGCACGTGACTTAATTACGTGGCTAGGTAGCTTAGCTAGGTAAGATAACTAGGTAGTGTAGCCACTTACATCATCGCTTACTAATAGCGATTCGATGGGTTTCGTTTATCTTCTAACTATCGCCACTCGCTACCTATATAAGGACACTCCTCTTCCCTCTCTTAGATAGTTAAGTTTAACTAAGTCTTCTATAGTCGAATAGTTAATACCTATCGGTTCGATCCTATAATGAGCCTATTCATTACCTATTTAGGTAATCCTCCGAGTCCTCCGAATAATAGTAAATATCGAAGAGAAAGTCTACTACCGTCTCTAAGGTCGTATCTCCAGTTACCTTCGTAAGTAGTTATTTAGTAGTCTAATTAATAGCCGTTAGGATCTATTCGAATCTATCTAGTATTCGTAGTAATAGATTAACGAAGTTAATTACCTATTTTTCGAAGGGTCTCGCGATAAGGCGGACCTATATATATAGTTCTTATCTTTAAGTCTTCTTTCGCTAAGCTAATTAGTATTCGAAGTATAATTCGGCGTACTTACGAACGTTTTAATATATTATCGACTACTATCCTCGGAATCTAATAATATCGTTAAGTATAGAGGCGCTAAAGTATCCGTAGTACTTATAATAGTATTTAACGAAGTTATTCCGAAATAGGACTACGATATACGGGATGAACTTACTATCGACCTTTCGATATAGGCGGTTTTCGATAACGGCGAAGTTCTCGATATTAATTCCTTTAAGATCTTATCTTTTTTTCGACGAGAGGGGTTTCTTAAGTACTTAAAGATATACTAGTAGGGTAAATTCTTAAGTATATCCTTCGTTAAGGGGGTTTTCTCCCTCTTTAAGTAATTCGTAGGCGTTAAGGCCTATAATTTAGTCTTCTTCGGTTAATATTTAAGCCGTCGTAGTAGCTTTATTATCTATAAAGTCTAGCCTTCGTAAGATAGTGTTAGGGACTATTACCTCCGAAGCCTTTTAGTATTTAATGTCTAGTAAGTATTCGCTGAACTCGTTAAGCTAGCGTATTAAGCGTTTTAACGGTAAGCGGGTTATATTTATATATTTAAGGCTTTCGTAATTAGTTACGATAGTAGTTTAATAGTTATTCTAGATATAAGCGGACTAAATTCAAAGAGTATACTTAATTACTAATAATTCCTTCTCTTAAATAGGATAATTAAGCTCTACGCTACGTAGTTTACGTCCGTTAAAGGCTATAAGATACTACTTACTATCTAGCCTAAGCTATAAAAGTACTACGCTTAAGGCCTATTCGGAATAATCCGTCTCGATACGGAATAGTTACGTTTCGTCTACTTATTATAGGATAAGTTTAGATAAAAGCGTATCCTTAAGGCGTCGGAATGTATCTTTATATAAGGTATTCTAACGGACGGGCCTAAAGCGTTTCTTTCGGAGGGCGATATTAGCTTCGACGACTAGATTAGGGAGGAGAGTAGCTATTTAAGTAAAGTCTCGAATATATCGACGGTAGTACGAGGCGAGGTCGAGGAACTATCTAACTTCGTATACATTCCGGGGTTACGGTCATTTAGTTATCGCTTATACCTTTACGGGTATAAGCTTATAATATCTACCGCTAACGATATATCTATAGAATTCTAGTTCTCGAGCTCCGATAGTACATTTTAAAGGCTTTATATATAGTTTATTCTCTTCGAGGTACTATAGGACTTATCGTAGGTAGTTTCGATACTCTTCCTTTAACGCGGAGAATATAACGATATCGTTAAGATATATAATTACGAAGTCTCTATATATAAGTTCCCGTAGGGCGTCGTTTATAATCCTTTAAAACATTAAAGAGGTATTAGTTAACTTAAAGGATATCGCGATCTATTCGTACTTTCCCGATCGTATATTAAAAGCGGTCCTTATAATAGACGCTTTCCCTATCTCGATTTAATAATAACTTAAGGTTAAATCGATCTTCGAAAGGTATTAAGTATAGCTAATCTAGTTACGATAGTCTTAGATACGTACTAAGGGGTAGGCATCCTTTTTCGTAACGCTATTTAGAAGGCGATAGTTAATATACATTCGCTATTATCCTCTTAGTTTCGGAACGAAGAGGATAAGTAAACCTTAAGAGCTTAATAATAGTCGAATAAGGTCCTTTTATAGTAGTTCGCGGATTTATTTATCTTACTCGTCTTAATAGATCTTCGATAGAGCGTAGTAGGGAATATTCGTAGGTTTTACATCGCTAGTATCGATTTTATACTAAATCGTACGTTTCTTTAGCTCTTTTAGAATGATCTCTTCTCGAAAGGTACCTTTAGTCTAGTAAATGATAGCTTTAAAGTCTCGATTAAGGTAATTTAGTAACTTAATAGGCGGAACGGAAATCGTTTCTTTAGCGTAAATAACGGCGAGGTAAGGTACGCGGCCTTCCTAGGGGTTAGTTATCTTCGTAGAGTTTAAGTTATTACGATCCGAGGCCTTCGTTAGGGCCTTCTTTTAAAACTTCTTAATAGCTTTAGCGGCTTTTTAATAGTCGATAACGTTTAAGCTAGCTAGAGTCTTAGTCGTATCCCTATAATTAACGGTCCGAAAGGGTTAAATAGGGATCTATACGCTCTTTCCGCTCCCGTTACGGACTATAAGCTTTAAACGACTAAAGTCCTATTAGACTTTATATTTTCGGAGCTAATCTATCTTAAGGATGATATCGTACGTATTCTAGTTTAGAATACGTAATTCCGCGCGGACTCGAAGCTCTCCGAAAGTAAGTCTAGTAATTAATAGTCGATTTATATACGTAATGTCTCCGTTCGTAAGCCTTATATATATAGAAGATATCTTTTAAACCTTAATATCTCCTTTAAGACGGTTAAAGACCGCCTTTAAAATAAATAAAAGGTCGGATCTAGTATTAATTAAGACGCTAATAGGGAGGGGAGTACTAAACTAGCTTAATATTCCGCTTATAATATTACTCTCTTTAATAGGTTTAATCTCGTAGGTAGAAGAGGCTACTACTATAAGTATAACTTTAAAGGGTAGCGCTACCTTCTTCCTTAGTTTCGGGGATTATTTACTACCGTCCGAGGACTTTTCTATTTCGTTCGATACGCTATTAGATACCTCTATATCTAATAGCGCCGGGCTTTTCTTCGATCTCTACGCTTCGCGGCCTTTAGCTAGCTATAATAGTCCCTCTAGACGTATCTAGCCTTACCGTAATTAAAGTAGATAATCTTAGATTTACTACCGCTAGTCTTTAAACTTAACGTTACTTAACGAGTTAAGGAGGGTCCTTATCGAGGTTCTCGCGAACGCGTATTACCTTAATCTCGAGAAGTACGAGCTACTCTTATTCCTTTAAGGGGATTAGTAAACGCTATCTTAATATCTCCGTTAGCGTCTTAAGCGGCGGGTTACGACGTTAGTACCTTTTTATTACGAACCGACCTTTATACGGCTACCTAGAGACGTAGGAGGAGGAAGGTTAAGCGAGGAAAAGGTAGCCTCGTTAGTAAGGCTAACTTAAGATACGTAATAACCGAAATAGGAAATATACTATTATATATATTATAGTAGTATACTTATAATACTTATAATATCGTAACGCCTAGACCTACCTAGATAGGAAACCTACCTAAAGTATATAGTTAGCTAGATCCGCTTCTATAGGAAGCGTAGTTAACCTCGTTTATAAATAATCGAGTTCCTCTCGATTAAGTACTTTACGTATAGTCCCGCGTACTATACTCTTAGTCTCGTCTCTACTACATCGCTCTACTACTATATTACTAAGTAAACTACTTTAGGTTTACTATAGTACCTTACGTATAAAGCATCTCGTAATACTATACCGTTCTACTACTATATTACTAAGTAAACTATATTAAGTTTACTAAGGATACCTTACGTATAAAGTATCTCGTAATATTTTAACTACCCTCTTAGATAGTTAGTAGTATTAATAACGATATCTAGTAGTTCTAACCTTAAGTTACCTAAACTAAGGCTTACTTAATAGCTTAACTTATTAACTACTAGTATTAATATAACCTCGGTTAATACTATAAAAGTAGTGAAGATAAAAGACGACCTTAAGGTCGAATACTTCTATAGAGATCGAAGTAAACTTAATATATACCTTATCTAACTTAAAGTAGTATTTACTCTATAACGTATTAAGTATAGTACTATAGCGGAGAAAGTACTATTCGTAGGACTTTAAGTTCGCGGATCGGCGTTCGAATAGTTTAAACTTATTATAATAGACTACTTAAGTACCGCCCTAGAATAACGTAATGAGGAAACTAACTTAATCTTCGAAAACTTTACTATATATAAAGAGCGTATTAAATAGATCTTCGATATACTAGAAGAAGAATAGTTAACTATATAACGGATCTATTAACTTAAATAGACTAAGTTATCTACTAAATACTTCGCTATATTTTAGCGATACGCTTTAAAGCTAGATTAGAAAGATAAAGCTTTTACCTTAATCTACTATTAGGGACTAAAGAATACGATTAAAGATAGAATAGAGATTAATCGTCTTAACGAGTATAAACCGCTTATTAAGGCCTCTATTAAGATCGATAACTAGCTCTATAAGAGATAGTTAGAAAGAAGAGGTATATACGGAGGAGGAATAACTTATAGAAGCTACTAATAATATAGAGATCTAATAGATTTAGATATAGCCTAACGAGGAGGTTTAACCTTATAGAAGGCTAATACTAGAAAGAAGGAAAATTAAGGGCTATCTAAGTCGGAACGAGAGAAATATAAGAAGAACGACTTATACTACGAATACGGAAAATCCGGATACCGTATAAAAAACTATAAAAATAGTCCGACGTTATATATAATAAATAACGGTATAGCTAATTATAGAGAAATAAAGGCCGATACTTTATAGAGAACCTAGATAGTAGCCTATAACTAGGGTAAAAGAGTATAGAAGGACTACCTAGGTAAGGAATCTCTAAGAGAGATAGATAGATTAGGAATTAATAAACCTAAGGAAGAAGCTACCTTAGAAGAATAGGAAAAGAATGAATAATACTCGATACTATCCTAGATGGTCTATTATAAGGATAACTATCCTATCTACTACTCCGATAAGGAAGGTAGTAGATGATTCCTAAGGAAACCTCGAAGGGGGTAATAAGATAGAAGGATGAAATTAAAGCGCTAGAAAGCTTTTACTATCCTAAAAGAAGCTAAAATAAGTAATAACGAGTTCTAGATAATACGTATACTAGAACTAAACGAATAGACTATGTTTATCATGATTAAATATAACGAAAAAGAAATAGTATTTATTATCCTATACTAGAAGTTACTTAACTATTAGTATAAAGATAACTATAGGACGGAGATCGTACATAAACACCTAGTTATGGACCTTAAGTAACTAGCGAGGGGACTAATAATAGTTTAGTACGAAACCTACTAAACTACGGGATGTACCGTCCTAGGGATATATATATACGTAGGAAAGGGAGACGAAGTATTTATAGTATTAATCGTACTACTATCGTAATAAAGCCTTAATATGATAATATCGGAGATTAAGGAGAAGTCGAGGGAAAGATACGCCTCCTTAATATATACTTATTAAGGATATAAGGAATATAAGATAATCGCGTATATTAAAGCCGCGAGTATAAGAATAGAGAACTAGGATAGAACCGAAGATTCTACGATAGGGTACTAGCTAAATTATAGCCTATATAATAACTATCGAGACGGAAGGTTTACTATCGACGAATCGGAAGAAAGACTAATAATGTACGACGACGTTTACTATTAATAATACATTACGATAGACGTAGACGACGCTAAAGTTACTATCGCTATAAACTACTAGATAACGGGAGAATGTAAAGGAGGATGTATATATAATAGAGAATATAACTATATTATATACAGTCCCTTTAGATTACTCTAGATGACGATTAGGAAGATTAACCTAACGTAGTATTAGGATCGAGAGTATCTAGAAAGAGAAGATACTTATATATACTAACTAATATAGCTAGATACTATTAAAATCCGACTTACGGAAGGAAGGATAAAGAGGATCGCTAAAGCTCGAGTATAATAGGAAGTATTATAGAGAGAAAGAGGAGTAATCGAGGAACTAGTCCCGACGAAAGCCGGACCCCTACGTAGAATTAAGGTTATTAACGAGAGAGAAGATCTAGATTATTACTATAGAAGGCTTTATTATTATAGTAAAGAGTGCGAAGAAAAAGAGAATATATACCTATACTACTATAACGTAGACTCGAAATACCTAAGTATACTAATACTAAGGAAAGTATACGTAACGCTATTATACGAAGGAAAAGTAATCTATAAAGAATAAGAATACCCTTAGAGAAACGAAATATACTTATACTATTAATAGAAAGAAATCTATATAATATTTATTAATAGCGATATGAGAAATAACTATCTAAACTAGTAATATATCGTTAAATATATTATAGATAATTAAATTAACGAAGACTTTATAGCGAAAGACTTTATATACCTCGATCTAGATAACTATATAACGAAAGAAGGATATTAATACGTTTATAACGTCGATCTAGACCTTAATATTATCCCGATTATAGAGGTAGAAGTCTTTAACGCTATATAAGAATATCGAAACGAGATATATTAATAGATTTACGAAATATATATATATTAATTAAAAAACTTATAAGTAACGACCTAAAGAGGCGAGAAAGTTATAATAATAATTAAAGGATTAGAAAGCCTCTAGAGTTAAGAGAGATAACTATATTAAAGAATAATTACGTAGCTCTTACGGTAAAACTTACGGAAATCTAGATATAGATTATAAATAACTTAGGAGTTAATTAAAGTTATATAAGTACGGGTATAGTAGAAAAAGTAAGAGATTACGAAGTAAGAAAGTTACTTCTATATCTATTATAGATGGTAGACGGACGACTATTATAATAGATTACTACGGAACTAAAAGAAATTCTATTAATAATCGAGTAATATCGAGAAAGAATTACTTTAGACATTACATCGATTCTAAGGTACGACGTAATTTTAGAAATAAACTAACTTTAGAAATATAACTTAATAATTAACTAGAGGACGAAGATAATTACGTTTACGGAAAGTAGTACCGTTAAAAGAGAGGACCGATTATCCTTAAAGGCCCTAAAAAGAATAGTTTTAGTACGACCGATAGAGAGAATACTAACTAGTATTATTATAGAAGAGCTCCTAGTAGAATATAAAGACTTTAAGATCCTTACGAAAGAAAGGTAAGGCGAAGTAGCCTTACTAAAATATTAACTATAGGACTACGAAATCCTATTCGAAGAAGGAAAAATACCGATACATTATAGAGAATTAATCTTAATATCTAAAAAAGAAGAAGACTTTCTTAAGGATTATATCGAGAAGTATCTAGTAAAGAAGTTTATACGACCGTTAAAATCACTAATATCTTATAGAGTTATCTTCGCGAATAAAAAGGATAAAGGATTACGACCTTATATAGATTATAGAAAACTTAATATAGTTATTAAAAAGAACCGTTATCTTATATTCTAGATCGACGAGCTATAGAATTAATTACTTAAGGTAAAATAGTTTACGGTAATTAACGTTAGAGATACTTACTATCGTATACGAATAAAGGAAGGGAAAGAGTAGAAAATAGCGTTTAAAATTAGATAGAGTCTATTTAAATACTAGATAATACTCTTTAGACTAACTAACGCCTCCGCTACATTCTAGATACTTATTAACGATATATTAAGAGAATATTTAGACGAGTTTATTATCGCGTACCTCGATAATATTCTTATCTTCTCTAAGATAAAAGAAGAATATATTTAATATATTCGAAAGGTATTATAAAAACTTAAGGAAAAGGATTTACTTATTAAATTAAGTAAGTACTAATTCTACGTATATATAATAACTTTCCTAGACTATATAGTATTAATAGAGGAACTTATACTAAACTTTAATAAGGTTAAAGCTATCGACGAATAGCCTACATTAAAAAACGTTAAGGAAGTATAAATGTTCCTAGGACTTATTAATTACTATAGGAGGTTTATCGAAGGATTTTTAAGAATTACGATATCCCTAATAAATCTAATAAGGAAAGAGTAAGAATTTAAATAGGATAAGAGATATAAAGTAGCCTTTAACGAGCTAAAGGAACGGATAACCTCTACTTCTATTCTTACACTCTTTAATCTAGAAAAGGAAGTAATACTTAAAACCGATGTATTAGACGAAGTAATAGGAGCCTATCTTATATAGAGGGATAACTAAGGCCGATCACGACCTATAGCCTACTACTCGAGACGAATAACTTAATCGGAGTCGAATTACGATATTTACGATAAAGAACTATTAGTAATCGTCGAGGTACTTCGCTAGTAGAGAGTCTACTTAGAAGGAGGGAAATACTTAATATAAATATATATAGACTATAAAAACCTTATATACTAGACTATAACTAAAGAACTTAATAGACGATAGGTTCGCTAGGCGGAAATACTCGTACGATACGACTTTAGGATATACTATATTAAAGGGACGGAGAATAGTCGGGCCGATACCTTAAGTTAGAGACCTAACTATATAGGAACGGTCTAACTAGAACCGGATACCCTACTTAGGAGTAACGGAGACTCGCTATAGTACGGAGGATATATAACGCTCGTAATTATAGATATAAAGCTTATAGATAAATAAAAATAAGACGTACTAAGAGAGAGATACGATAGCTAAGTTATAGAATATCCTAGAATCGCGAAAATACTTAAACTTATAATAAGGGACTTCTAGTAGAAAGACCTTAAGAAGGACGTAGAAGAATACGTTAATAAGTACGATACCTATAAAAAGGCGAAGAAAGAGAGATATAAACCGTATAGACTCTTAATAATACTATAGATACTAGAAAAGCTATAGAGTTTAATCGCGGTCGACTTTATTATAAAACTACTAGTATCTTAAGAGCCTCTTATAGGTAAGGAATACGATAGTATTATAGTAGTAGTCGATAGACTAACGAAATACGCCTATATAATACCGTTTATAGAAAAAACTACGGCGAAGGATTTTACGTATCTATTCTTACGAACGATCTTTATAGAATATAGATTACCGAAAGAAATTATATTAGATAGAGATAAACTATTTACTTTATAGTTCTAGTAGTCGCTTAACGACTAACTTAAAGTAAAGCTTAAACTATTAACGGTATACTACCTATAAACGGACGGATAGATAGAGAGAACGAACTAAACATTAGAATAATATTTACGATGCTACGTTAATTACGAATAAGATAATTTAGTATAATTATTATTAATAGTATAGATAGCTTTTAATAATAGTATAGCCGTTATAGAGATCTTACTATATTTCGTAAACTACGGATATTATCTAGATATATTTAGAAAACTAGACGATAAAAAGAAAATATTAGAGGAAGTTAGAGTATAACTCGAAGATATAAAGAAACTACATAAGATAATGAAAAAAGAGCTATAGAAAATCGTAGGAAAAATAATAAAAAGAGAAAATAAAAGACGATCTAAGGAACTAGACCTTAAGGAGGGGGAGATAGTCTATATACGACGAAAAAACATTAAAATAAAAAGATTAAACGATAAATTAAATTATATTAAGATCGGACTATATCGCATTAAACGAAAACTAAAACTAGTAACTTTTAAACTAGATCTACCTAAAATACTAGGGATATACCCTACGTTCTATAAATTACTATTAAAACTATATAATAACTTAAACGCTAAACTAGGACCCGTAGATATTAACTAGGAAACTAGCGAACCGCTATATAAGATAGAACGGCTCGTAGACTTCTATCCTATTAACTAATCTACCGACGGGTAAGATATATACCTAGTTAAATAGTTAAGGTACGAGGATAAGGAAAATACTTAGGAAAATAGCGAGGACTTACCTTCTACGGTAAAAAGAAAATATCACTAAAAGACCCGGAGGAAAGGTACTACTACTAGTAGGTTATAGACCTTCCTAAATAGTAACGGACTCGATATTACTAAAGTTTAATACCGCGTTTTAGTCTATCGACTCCGACTATAGGACATCCTACTAGATAAACTTAAGCTTAGCTAGAGCTACCTCCTTATTAGAAGGAACCTTATTAAAAGTACCTAGTACTTATATCTCTCTTTTTAATATATTACTAGAGAGCTTATCTAGTTTTATAATCGACTCTTATAGCTCTACGTTAGACTTCTCTACCTCGGCTAAGGCCTTCTAGGCCTTAATTAGGGTTTTTCGAAGCCGCGCGATCTTACGACGCTTTAGGCGGAACTTAGAAGTAAGTTACTTCTTTTACTTCCTAATTCGACGGAGTTACTTAACGGAAAACGTTCCGTTATAATCTCTTCGGTACTATAGGTACGCCGTATACTTTATACTCTACTCTCGGGAGTATAAATATACATCGCTATAAGCGACGCATTCTAAATAAGTAACTATTACTTTATTTTCCTTAATCGATTCGATATAATCCGCGATTTCGTTTTAACGTTATTACTACGGGACGGGAGGCTTAGAAGATTTAGGAGGTTTCGGATTCGGTTTATAGATTCTAAAGGCCTATATAGTTAGCTATAATAACGGGAAGGGAAGGAGAATAGAGCTACGGTACGGGCGGTAGCTTACCTTAAGTACGTTACGAATAATGAATAGGCTAAGGAGGGGGAAGTATTACGAACCGACCTTCGTACGGCTATCTAGGAACGTAGGGATAGGAAAGGTTAAGCGGAAGAAGGACAGCCTCGATAGTAAGGCTAGTCTAGGATACGTAATAAGCTAAAATAGGAAATACGCTATTATACCTATTATAGTAGTATACTTATAATACCTATAATACTATAACGCCTAGACTTTCCTAGATAGGAAACCTACCTAGAGTATATAGCTAGCTAGATCTACTTCTATAGGAAGCGTAGTTAACCTCGTTTATAAATAATCGAGTTATTCTTAGTTAAGTACTTTACGTATAGTACCGTACACTATACTCTTAGTTTCGTCTCTACTATACCGTTCTACTACTATATTACTAAGTAAACTACCTCGGGTTTACTAAGGACACCTCACGTGTAAAGTATCTCGTAATATATAGCCGGGTCCGGCGCGACAGTCTCTAGCGGAATAGTCGACGAGGTACCTTCTAGGGGTATTAGGTTCGTAACTATCCTATACGGAGACGGGGGTATTCCGGTCATACTAGGCGTTAGTTATAGAAAGGTTACCTAAGCTACGAGGAGCCCTTATATAATCCCTTCGAGCTCTAGGACTATTAGTACGAGGTTTAGTAGGGGTTTCTAGCTACCGTCTCTAAGGCTTTATTAAACGATTCCGAGCCTAATCCCGATCGACTAAAGAGCTAACTAGATAGCGTTAAGGTTATTATTTACCTCGGTAAAGGCTTCGACTCTCGGCGGATAGCGACCGTTAGAGTTTAATATTAATTCTTAACGTAGATTAATAAGCTTTAAGATTTATATAAATTAAGAGATATAGGGGTTAAGTATTACGATAATATAAGTACGTATATATTTAATATAAAGAGAGTAAGGACGTTAAGTTTAGGTATCGACCGATAGTTCTTAGAGAAGGATAAGTACTTTATAGTATATCCTCCTACTAACGGAGGCTCTCGAACCGGTTTCGAGAGGTATAGATATCTTCTTTCCCTTAGATAGTCTAATCTCTAAGTAATTATACTATTAATTTAGGCTATTAATCCCTATACCTTCCTTATCGTTACCTTCGGACGTATTATTTTGACGGCCTTAGTCTAACGGCCGCGGGTTCTCTAGCCGTCTTATATAGGGCGACGGTAGGATAATACTCGCCGGTCTACGAGACATCGTCGTCGATAAGTTCTTAGCTTCCATTTCGACTTCGATAGCGGTCCCTTAGTCTAGTTCGGCCCTTTTACGGCCTAGTTTCGCTACCTCCTTATCTATAAGTAGGAGAAGTCGTTTAATCTCCGATAGATAGGACTAGCGTCGCGTTTAGAGCGTTATAAAACATCGTTTAGTAGATTAAGAGGAGTTAAATAGAGCTAGTACGTTAGTTTCCTTAGAAACGGGTTCGAATACTTCCTCGATTACCCCTTTTCTTTAGGTCGATGTAGTTTAATCGGCCTTCGATGTAGGCTCGCTTCGAGGAGCTAGTTTCGTACCCCCGTAGAAGGAGAGCGTCTCTATAGAGGAAGAAGAGGTTTTCATCGAGGTAGCGGTAGTATCGAAGGAACTTAACTATCCTTCGTACTAGATGTATAGTTTCTAGGGCTCGAGTTCTCTCGAGCTCGGCTCTCTATTAGATCGAAGACTATCTCTTACCGTTTAAAGAGATAGAGGCCTTTAAGGGCCTTAGCCTAGGCCTTCGCGAGGGCTATCTAAGGCGTTACTACTAGATATAACTTAATGGAGGAACATGGTGAATTCTACTAGGTCCTGGGGACTGTCTAACTATATACCTTTAAGTAATTTATAGGGCCCTACCGGCGCTAGTCCGAAGGCCTTTAGCCGAAGACTAGCGTGACGGGCATTACACGTCCTTGGCATCCCTGCCAGTCACAGGCAGCACGCGAAATAGTCACGTGCTAACTAGGTCTTGGCGGAACCGTAACTATTGTGAAGGACGGGACGTAGTCATGTAATACCATGTCACTATAGTAAATAAATGTCAATCTTCCTACCACTTATTAGTACTTGAAAACCCTCGTAAAGACATTCTATGTTACGGTTCCGCCAAGACCTAGTTGGCACGTGACTATTTCGCGCGCTGCCTACGACCATTACCTCGCCGTAGGCAGGCTAACTCTCAGATGGACTCTCCTCGAGTTCGTATTCATGTTATTGGTGCTGTAACACTTTGTACTGTACTGGCGCCGTGACAATCCTAATGCTAGATGCTGATGCTGGATGCTAATACTAGATGCTGATGCTGAATAATGATATGTTGTAAAACCCCCCCGCTGGCTCTCTTCCACAAAGTCACTCGCTATACGTCTGTAACAGGCATTGCCACACGCTCCTCCTCGTCTGGGATGCACGCAGGATTATGTGGACATGCGCGCGGTTGCAGAACGTATTTCACGCCATTGATTCTTGTCCTCACCACGAGGCGACCCTTGCACATCTTGCGGTCTTCGTTGTCGGGCTTACTCTCGACATGGATATGCACTGGCTCGATGCACAAGGGCTCGTGGCAGAGGTGGCTGGCGTGCTGGCTGTCGTCGCTGAGGAGAAGTTCCACCTCAGCATCGGTCTTATGGGCTACGACAGCCAGGCGATGTCCACTTTGTGGAAGGGTTTTTGGTCCAGTCCTGCTGGATACTGGGAGGCCTATGGGGGGGATCTGCACATAACCGTTGTCCTGTCATCGATCATCAGTTTCATTGGTCAGGTTTTGGGAGTTTGGGAAAGGTACGGACACTTCGGTTGGCAGCTTTTGCTGCCAACAGGCAGCCTTTGCTGTTCGTCTGGGCTGGCTCAACCACTGCTCCTGACCGGGCCCGATACCCATCCCGCAGCTGACGCCAGGTGTGTAACGCCATCACGCGCGTCACGGCGCGAAGTTCTCGCAGCATGCGGGATGGAAGGTTCCCGGCAGGAGTGGCTGGGCCAGCCACCTCGTTGTCGTCGTCGTCGTCGTCATTGTCACTGGGGAGGGGGCCGGCCGGGACAGAAGGAAGTGAGGGAGAGGGCGAGGGAGGGCGAGCCGGGGGGGCGGTGGCTGTAGGAGGGTAGGAGAGGCGAGAGAAGGGAAGGACACTTTGCCCCGCAGGGCGACGCTTGGGACTTTTTGGCATCTGTGATGCCATGTCAGCATTCTCTGAGTGTCTCAGAGGGCACAGCGAGGGTGTGGACGTACGATTGTGTTCGAATCTGCTCTGGTAAGAGGACAAGTTCTACTCAGCTCACCTTTGCAGAAGACATTCACCACTTGCATGTGCTCCTTCCCTGTGTCCCAACTCCCTTCCTGCACCTGTTCTGCACCTGCATCGTGGATGGTGCTGCGGCTCTGCCCCTGAAGGGTGCTCAGCCTGACACGTGACATTTGGAAACACTCAAAGACCTCTACATGTGATGATGCCCTTAGATGTTCTAGGCTATACGCGCGCTACACTAATAGAGCCAGCGAGTACATCACCTTAGCTAAAAGGTCTAGATAATCTTATTAAACTCTATCGTACTAGGTATTACGAGATGCTTTACACGTGAGGTATTAGTAGTAAACCCGAAGTAGTTTACTTGGTGATATAGTAGTAGAACGGTATAGTAGAGACGAAACTAAGAGTATAGTACGCGGGACTATACGTAAAGTATATAATCGTAGGAACTCGATTATTTATAAACGAAGTTAACTACGAAGGAGAACTATAGAAATCGTCTTAACTATATAGAAGGTGTGATGGGTTGAACCCAGAAGGAGGCTCGGTTCTGACGAACCAGCGCCAAGACTAGCGACAGGACTAACGCCACCTCCTGATTAGCTAAATTTACCTATACATTGTACAGGCAAAAGGGCTGCTTCCTGATTAGACGAGGCACGTACCGTGCAAGGGATACCGAATCCTGGCAAGCTGAGACACCGTACGCAAGGGAAGGTAAGGAAGAGAGACAAAAGGCAAGGGAAACGTAAGGCGTGTACGAAAGAGGAAGGACAAGGGAGAAAGGGGAAGACATTAAGTATCCCTTACGGAGGAGCGTACGATATAAGGAGAGAAGGAGGGGACATTATTCCTCCTTCTCTCTCCTCAGATTTATCCTCCTTATTACTAGGTTAGCTAGCTAGTTACAGAACTCTTTCCAAACCCTCACATTAGGATAAATCTCCCATTTCACGTACCTCCGTACGCATCGACAATGGAAATGGATTCTTCGCCTGCATTGGGTCCAGCTCCACCTCCGGA